>NW_028257130.1:0-46395 GCF_035046125.1 Drosophila serrata | reverse complement strand
AGTTCATGTAACATACTGCATTTTGGCTATGAGTGTGAGCTTTATGTTGTAAACAAGACAATTATGTTCATTAAACTAGGTACAATAATATGCAAAATAATAACAAGTAAAGAAGTAATAATTAACGGCCGATTAATTACTCAACAACATGTGTTAATTTGATGTCATGATGCAACAAGGATTGTTTTTCAGTCGTTTGAAAGGGTCAAACTCTACTATGTGTTTTCACAAGATATGTTTATTTTCCCGCCAATTTTGCGAAGCACGCACGTGACCTCCGTTCCAAACTTTGAATTACAAATATTTAAACAAAACTGCACAATTGTAATTGTATGTTAATAATGCATGTGCAGTCAAGTTATTATTTAATGTGTTTTATGTTATGTGTTACGTGAAAATAGTGAGTATCGTTGTGTTGCAGATATACATCATGTACATCAAACTGCTTTTCTGAGTTGATTTCTCAAGTCTCTGTTTTGATGTATATATGCAACATACATGCGTTTCTGTTTATTTATATGTTATGTCATACGTCTTTTTATATATAGTTATTTGGTATTAGTTGTCTTCGTCGTCTGTGTTATATGTTTATGTATGGGACCACAGTTATGTTTCTTTTAAAATGGTATTTACTATCGTATTACATAGGAATAATGTCAGGTAAAGAATTTACGCCATCGAAAATAGAAAGGTTTTTTAGTAGCGTGGATATCTGTGGAGTGTGTCGCTGATTTTGGTGGAGTAGACATATCTTGCACCTCATGGGTTGATAATAAAAGAGTTTCATTGACATCGAACTACGCTGGAATTGTTCCCACAGACACTGCACGCCGATTTAACAAGGCCAAAAAGGAATATATAAAAATTGACCGTCCTTTCGCTGTTGCACAATACAACAGTTACATGGGAGGCGTTGATCTGATCGACAGTATAATCGGAAGATATACAATTTCATTGAGAAGGAAACGGTGGCAAGTCAGAATCCTTTATCATTTACTGGACCTTACAATCAGCAACGCATGGTTGTTTATTCAACAGTTCTGAAGGCAAAAGGAAATATCCTGGAAAAGTTTTAAGCTCATTAGAATTTCGGCTTGATATCGCAAAAGAACTAACAAAAGTTTACACTAAATCAAAGATGGGTAAACGAAGCTCTGTCATTGAAAATAAATTGCAGCTAAAGAAGCAAAGAGGTGCAACCAAAGACTGTACAATTTATAGGATGCCTCACGACTAACATTCGTTTTGCAATATGAGGGTAATTTTTTGATTCAAACGACAATGGCGCTCTCCCTGCTCTCACAAAGTTGAGAGCGTAAAGATCTAAAAATAGAATGCGTTTGCATCTATGAGTAAACACAGAACAAAAAATGCGCATGTGTGCGCGAATATGTGTGAGCTTCCCTGCAGTACCGCGTGTCATCAATAGCCACTGTCATCAACCCGTCATCAACGCGCCGACTGCAACTTCTATAGAGTAGACGCTCTGCCGACTGCGACTTCTACCGAGTCGACGC
This sequence comes from Drosophila serrata, assembly GCF_035046125.1. Classification (NCBI taxonomy): domain Eukaryota; kingdom Metazoa; phylum Arthropoda; class Insecta; order Diptera; family Drosophilidae; genus Drosophila; species Drosophila serrata. Next base: position 44,878 of record NW_028257130.1, on the reverse strand, counting down.
TCTGTCGGCTGCGACTTCTATAAAGTCGACGCTCTGCTGTAACGGACGATGTTGAATGCATGAAGCGCCATCTATGGCTCGGTTGCGAAACTACAATAAACATAGAAATGCATTTTTGTTTACCGATAATATGCAGGTCTGCATATTACGAATACCGATAATACGTAGGTCTGCATTGACGTTAATGGGGATCGGATAAACGCTTACGGTGTTCGGCTTAACCCTAGAGGAAACGCTGTTCGCCTCGTGCATTCTTTTCAATTCGAGCTTGCAGACAGTGAAGTTGTGCGATTTTATATTACCTTTGGCCAAACCACGCCAAAGAGGTTAGAGCCGGTCACGAAATTTTTGAAGGCAATTAAGTGCCAAGTGAATTCAAGACCGCTTTCTGAGCTCAATCACGGTCAGTGGAACAGAAGGAAAATATTCAGAAGAGGCGCTCTGCAGGGGTGAGTTCTGGAAAATTAACCATATTCGAACGCAACCCTAACGAGGCTCGGAAATTATTTTAGGGCGGCCTAGAACCTGTCTCTCGGCCCATAACAGAATTGGCGCTGAGAAGTCCGGCCGCCTGCCCCAGCCAACTGCCCCAGCTACGTGCACCCAGCCAAGTGCGGCCAAGAAGGGCAGCCGACAGTAGCTAGGCAGCCAAATAGGAGTTTTCAAGCAATGACTGTTGATCCTCATCAAGCGCCACCGTTATCAACAGGAAACTGTCGCTCTGGATTTGTTTTTGTGCCAATCGTTAATTTTATATCAGTTTTTGCTAAAATATCGGTGCATATAGGCTAGTGAAATACATGAATTAGGCCATAGCCTGAACCATGGTGTGAAGATTAAATTAATTTAATTTCGCGAAATGTCGAGGAGTATTGTTTTTAGCTACTCTATAGAATTTACCGCTGTCAAGATTATTCCTCACCATGAAATCATTCAAGTAATTGCAAATGAACCCTAGTCCCAAGCCTAAATATGAATTCAAAGGAGTGGATATAAATAGCTAAGAAAATACTTAAGTAATATTAGTTGTAGTAGGTTTTCCAATTAAAAATTAAGAGTTCTTACTTTTATTATTTAAACGGTAAAAGATAAAGTTAAAATCAGTACCAAGTTTTTGATAATCAAGTGGAATAGAGGAGCAGTGTGTTGATGAGTTTGTAAACAAACAAAAAGCAAAAACATAAGTAGAGAAAATGCACGCATAGAAAAAGGTTGCATATCTTCGGGCTCAGATAAGGAAAATATTGTGTTTGTTGTTTTTGGGCTTATATTTTACTTTCAGCTACACTGCCATCAAATGGAAGCGCTTTCATCGATGGATAAATAAAAGTATGGTGAGCGTTCCCAAATATTTATCTGGTATAGACACACGATAATCCCTGTTCACCCGTATGATATACCCGTTGGCAGCATGAAATAATAAAAATACAAAATAGCTTGATTTAAGTATTGAATATTGAATGAAAAGGAATTATCATACATGCACTTAAGAAAATCATTTGAACGAAACACATTTAAATAATTAAGATATATCTCTCCTCCGTTTTAAATCGACAGTTAAATTGAGCATAAATATTGATGAATGAAATTGAAAAAAAACTGTCATCTAAGCTGTTATGAATTATCATTATAATATTTTATTTTGAGCTAATATATTACTAGTAATACTGTACATATTAAGTAATTAAAATTTTAAAGCTTGGTTTTAAATGCTAATATATAATTTGAAACTAGAATTATCGGAAGAACACAGCTGAATTAGAGAAAAAGGAATATGAATGTAGGGAATTTAATATATTTCGTTTCGTATGTTAATAAACAAATTATTATGATTGAGTAAGCAATACTTTTAACTCCATGCTGATCGGGAGGCCATGGCAGGGTGGGCATCAAACACCTCAATAACATCTGCAGGTGCGAAAGCTATTCGCTGAAAGGATTCTTCTTTCTATACTTCTGTCTGTCTGTCGTCTATGCTTATTCCTCTTTCCGGTTAGTTAATTTTCTTGATTTAGCACGCAATTTTTAGTTATTAAAGATTACCCAAGAGCCCCAATGGCTGTAGCACATATGAACACCACGACACTTGCTGACGAGACAGAGCCGGATATATTTGCGTGCAGGCTAACAGTCGGGAATACCACCAGCTCTACGTTATTCGTTACACTGCCGACTGCGACTTGTACGGAGCCTACGCTCTATTGTTGCCATGGTGATTGTCTCTCTCACTGTCTCACTCACTCTTCAAACGAGCGAGATGAGCAATTCAGAAATTTAGAAATTTAGCATTTATATGTGTATAATATATTATCAGGAACAATTTTAATGATAGTATTAGAAATAAATATTCTTTAAATATAAAACGCGAATGAAAAAATAATTGGATATCGAATAAATAGTTTGAGTTGCAATAACATTTTAAGTAACTTTTTGCCTAGTCGGATATATCCTTCATACCCTGTTTCCAATGGAAGCAGAACACTCGGACACAAGTTAGCCAAACGGGACTTTGTGAAACAAAACGAACAATAAGAGAAAAAAACGGACTTGAGGATCCGTTTTTCCGGATCGTTGTTCGTTTTGTTGTTGGAGGCACGGTCCTTTTTTTCCTTTCCTTTTTTCGATTTTTCACTTGCAGTTAAACAGTGAGCTAAGTAAGAAGCGTGCGCAGGCCAAATTTGAAAATAAAAATTATACATATACATATTCTGTTCAGTTTTCGATAATTGAAATTATATATCAGGTGAGTTTTTATTTAAAGATTTAAAAAAGTTTATTTTCGTATCAATTCTGTCTTCTACTTTGTGTACATCTTCCCCTTCTCCCACTTCGTGTCTGCATGCAGCTATTGTACTTAGAGTACAACATCGATGGTGCGAAGTGTAAGAAAAGGCTTCGTGACCATAAGAAGTTCTACTCAGCACTCTTAGGTAATTAGATTTAGATTTAGATTTCGATTTATTTTCCATATTTTCCTTTTTCAGATGCAATAAGTCAAGTTGATGCAACGGAGCCAGCTGCCAAACTGTTGACTAAAAGCGTTCGTTGCGCAAAAATTTGGAGGCACAACACATAAAAAGGAATAGGGATGATGGCGTTTTAGAATGCGGTCCGAGCGTTTTCCAGTACCTCAATACTTAATTTTTCATGTTTATTATTATTATTTTATTATTATTATAATTATTATTATTATTTTTATTTTATTTTGTATTATTATTATAAGAACTATTTTAAATTTAATTATTTTTATTATTTAATGTATAATTTTAATTTTATTATGGTACTTTTTAATAGAATATGAAAAAAGTGTATAAATTAAAATAAGAAATCCCTTAATTATGTTTTGTAATTGATTTATTGTTAATGATTCATTGATGAATTGTTGATAAATTGATGATGAATTGTTGATGAAACATCGATGAATTGATGATGAAAAATCGATGTGTCATCAACAAAACATCGATGAATTGATGATGAATTGTTGATGAAACATCGATGAATTGTTGATGTTTCATCGATGTGTCATCAACAAAACATCAATGAATTGATGATGAAACATCGATGAATTGTTGATGTTTCATCGATGTGTCATCAACAAAACATCGATGAATTGTTGATGAAACATCGATTTATTGTTGATGAAACATCGATGTTTCATCGATTATTGTTGATGAATTTCTATTGATGGCAGCCTAGGACATGCCCATGTTAAATTCATCACAGTTTGTATGGCCTGTCATCGATGAATCATCAACAGCACCCCCTTCGCTGTTGATGAAACGTTGATGAATTACTGATGACAGGTACTGCAGGGTTCTGTTCGCATGCCCAACGACGAAAGATGTAAATTTTATATTTTGGGCTGCTGACCGCTTGTTAGGTAGAGAGGGGGACGAGAACGGCAGCAAAAACAGCTGATGTATACATGTGCATATCGATGTGTTTGTTTGTTTTGACTTTAGTTTGTTTAAATTTTTTTAGTTCTTGAGTCCCTTGTTCGTTTTTTTTCTTTATTTTTAATTATTTAATGCAAAAAAAAATAAAAATACTTCGTTTAATTCCAATATTTAATTTAAAATCTATAAGTTCTTATGTCACAATAATAATATTAAAAATCATAAGAAAATATTAAGTTCATAATAAATATTGGTTTAAATCGTTTCCACACCACCATAGAGGTAGATTTTCTGGCGCGTTTTTTTTTTATTGTGGTATCCCCAATAGGCCTAGTCCACATTCATTATCAAATCATAAAAATCATTGCCGTTTATTATTTATGACATAAAATACTGAGCTTAGCTTGCTTCTTCTGCACAGTCCGTTTACAATGCTTTAAAAGTAAAACTTTTACAAGTTTATTTAAGAGATCAATCTTATGCACATAACATTCATTATTTATATCGAACCATAATGAATAATCAATACTTTCATTTGTGCATTTAATGCATTGTTCCACAATAAATTTTCTAATATTAATTTGTTGTTTATTATTTTTGAAAATATTTTCAAAAACCTTTATATGGATTTTGCAGACATTAAAAAATATATCAGATGGTGCTTTTAATTTTCCAAAGTCCGAGTCGCTCGAGTAGTTTTTTTTCGTGTATAAAAAGCTCGGACGGAGCTGTTAATTGCCCGTCTTCTTTAATCAGTGACGATATGCAATTATCACAACTAGATGCCTTTACAATATATCCACAAAAATATCTACTCGAGGTTAATTTAATGGGTACATTATTGCTCAAAAAATTATCCATATTTTTGTCAAAGTACCTGTCTTGGACAATTTCTGAATATGATACAGAATACTCTTGCTTCTGTATTTCTTTCTTTTCAATGCCAGGTTGATATATAATTGAATCAAACTATACTGGCAACATAACATCATCATCTGATTCGCAATTTGTCTTTTGGGAAAATTTTAAAATATGCAAAGATATTAGTTTGGCAACTGAAGTTAAACTGAAGGGTTTCTGCAGTTATCACCTTTTGCACAGACGCGCGCAAATATATTTTTAAGCGGATCCTGGTTAACTCGACTAGTCAAGAAGAAAAAGTGATCCGTGTGGTCTTTAAAAAGATCTTTAACGAGTCCAAACATAGCCTCAGTAGTTTGGAGCAAGCCATCAAGACAATATATATTATTTCCTTGGTATTTAACGTTCTTCAGGTATTCCTGCATTTCCTTCAGTTTGTTCCAAACCATATTATCAATTTGCGGTGCACATTTCATGGGGTTTTTGTCAGGCAATCAGGTTTTTGCGATTCAGGCAATCAAAGTAATCATTGACTCTTTGGACAAATGCAGCAGTAGAGGCTGCCACATCTGAAATATTTCGTTGGAGCTGCTTGTTTTGATTACAAGCTTTAATTGCCGCAGAAACAGTGTGACTAAATGTCTGTGTTGCCAAACATACCAGCATAAGCTCAAATCTGTTTGGATTAACATGACTTTTTGTTAATTTAGTCATTCTCGTTACTGATCCCTGCTCTAATTCGTATACCTCTCGTATAACATCGAAATCAACTATTCCATCAGGGGTTTCAAACTTAGCTTTTAGTAAGTTATTTCTTATTGATTTGAAAAGATGCGGAATGTCATAAATAATATTTCTGATTATTGAAGCTAAAGTAAGGTTTCTCATTCGTGACTTCAAGTAACGAGGTACATTTTCTATTGTTACCTCCTTGATCATACACAACACCTCTTACTTTGAACCCAATATTTTCAGCAATATTAATGTTTTTATAAATAAGGCTTTTAAGGCATTCTCCTTTAATGTTTGTTTCTGGCACAAAATAGTTCAATATAAATTTCCATTTTTTTAAAATACCCCTTATAACAAATACGCAAATGTGGCTTCTTCAAGAAAATGCTCTAAGCCATCAATTAAGTCAACTGAATTGTATGTTAAATTTTCTTTTTATTGCAACTTCATCACAAGTTATTTGCATTCTTTTTCAGATTCTGTCATTTCCTTAATAGTGTCTTTAAGGGCTGAGTACAAACATTCGTTGTCTCCCGGCTGTAATTTTTTTATGCTGTTCCACTTTTGTAGAGACGATGGACTGGGAAGATTTAATTCCAAAGAGTCCCTTAAAAACATATATTTTGACGTCGACCTGTAATAAATGCTCTGTGCAAACAACTTTTCGGAATCATTCCATCTCATATTTGTTCCCTTTTTTTCTTTTACAAGCATTTTCGAAAATATTTTTTAGTTTCCAGTTAAATTCACTTTCTCAATTTCAAAAAGTAGGTTTTTTTGCGTCTTTGCTTCTAAGCTAATCACCTTTCGTTTTAAATTCGAATTTTCTTTTTGCAGCTTCTTTATTCTTATTTGTCTATCATTAGACAATTTCCTGAATGCAAAATATTTTTTTTTTTAACATTTTAAAGTTTTTGTGCTTTTATGGCACTGACGAAATTTCAGCAGGTGACTGTGAGCTGTCTTTTTAGTGGAGGGAAGCTTACAGCATTAAAATCTGTTTCAGCATTATCACAACTGTAATCTTTTACTAGATTGCGATCTGGGATTGTTCCTAGTCTCATATATTTTATCCCAATATCATCTTGGCAGAAATGATCTTGGCATAAAAACAGTGATGAAGTGTTCGCAACAAAGTCCTCACTAAAATTGCATTTTTCTGCCCATTTCATTAGAATTTCTGGGTCTTTCTCTGGAAATCTGAAAAATTTAAGGGCGGGGAAATCGCGCCTAGATTTTTGGCAGTGGGGCAGGCTGCACTTGTTTCCACTGATTTGTGCTCTCTTTTAATCTGCCATTGTCATAAGGGCTTTCAAATTGCCTTATTATTAACAGCTAAACAACAAATAATGCTAAAACTCAAACCTGTGTCAATAGCAGCAGCAGCAGCAGCACGTAAAATTGGCGCGCAAAGTTCCGAAACAACGAAAAAAGTTGTAATTTGCTATTTATACCACTTATTTGCACAATTTTTACACTCATTTATTATAGTTTATGTCACAAATGCAACGGGTTAGATTTTATTTGATAACAAAGCGTTTGAATAATTAATAATCTTATTAATCGCCACTCTATGCTGTTTTAGGGAAGAAGAGAAACAAAAGGGGGAAAACAAAGAATTGGCGCGCTTTTCTTGCCCGGGCGCGCAAATCAAAACAAATTTGAATTACAGAAAATCATGTAACTTAATTTTATTTTCATATCAAATACTAAAAATGGGTTATTTACATAATATGTACATACAGAATATATAAATATATATATTAAATATTATTATTATTATAACAAAAAAAAAACCATTTAAATTTATATTTATATATGTATTTATAATTATTTAATTCAATTGACTAAGATATATATAAATAAATATAAATATAATATATATAAATAAATATATACATAAATTATAAAAATAAAATAAAATAAATGTAAAAACTTGTAATAAATTCAATCGCGAAATCGGTATTTTGAGGCACGCCATGTTGCTGTGTGCGTATGAGAGAGCTACTGGCTCTATACTCTAGAGTCTAGAGCCAGCACGAGAGAGCGGCTGGCTCTAGAGCGCTCTCTCGCTGGCTTTTGAATGAAATGTGAGAGAGCCTGGAGCCAGTTCAAAAGCCAGCACGAAAAAATCGTGTGCAAAAAAATCGTATGGCGTTACGAATCTTCCACTTATACACCCTTTGGTCCAACTCAGTATGTACCAAATCAAATGTTACGACAGGATCAGGTTGGACATTGGCCAATTTGGGCAGACAAAAGAATAAGATGCAAGTTTCCAAACTGTGTAGAATATTCTCAAGCCATGTTCAACAAATATGGAGTAGCTTTATGCTTCAATAAAAGAAATAATTGTTTCAATAATTTTCACTTAAATTAAAATGTAATTTGAGCGCTTCATAGCAAATCTTATAATAAAATTTACGTTTTATCGATGTAAACTGAGTACTGAAACTATTAAATATACTATGAATTCAAATATTTTGTTTAATGCACTAAAAACATTACAAATAAATTCATTTTTGTTAAATAAATTTTTGGAATATTTAAAGTTTAATTTTGAATCCATGCATATTTGATGTATTTATGGAACATATCCTTTATCCTTAAATAAATCAAAATTTGGGAAAACGAAAAAAAAGTGTATTTTTTATTTTTACGTATCTATCTTATAACAAAACCCGCATCAAAATCGGAGTTCATGCCACATAAAGGGTTCGACCCGGCAGCTTTCTCCGAAAGCTCTCCGATTGACACGAGTGCATGCTCAATCACAGAAGATATATGAACTAACACCTTATGGACTTTAGCTGGCAAATTTATTATTTCATTTATCAATTCCTTAGCAGTATCGATGGCATATTCATAAAATTTTTCCAAATTTATTTTGTACCCCGAGGCGATAGCTTGGAGTATAGTGGCACAACGAAGGATAAGGTTTTCATTAAGCCCTGTAATTTCAGAAGACAATTTGGGATTTGAGAAAAAGGTTCTAGCCACATTTTCATCGTTTGACGATCCTCTACCTCCGTCTTTTTTGTCCACTATTATTCTGGTCTAAAACTTTTCATTTGTGTTTTGGACCTTCATTGCCACATTTTGATAACGGACTTATAGGAAAGATGTAAAAAGTATTCAAAGAAACGTATTTTTGGATGAAGTGGGAATAAACCGAATTCGAAATAATCTCTGTTCACGTCTTTCTTTAATCACTTATCCAAGTTATTCATTTCTTTTGGAATCGCTCCACATATATAACATTTTGTAGAGGATGACTTACTTAAAGCGTTGCATACTTTTCTGTCTACCATAGCAAATCAAAACTATCGTGGAAGAGTCGCCTGCGACTCTTCTAGGTGATCAAATTGATCGCCCGCGACATCGCTTTCTGATCGCTTTCTGATCTTCCGTCGGGAGAAAATGGGACATGAAAGCGACTCTTCTAGAATCGCGGAAGAGTCTTTCAGAAGATTCGCAGAAGAGTCTTCCATAAGAGTCGCCAGAACTAGCATTAGAAGAGTATAAGAGTTTTGGTTTTTTTTTTATTTGTCATTTTTTGTTATTATAATTCAAAAAGAAAATTATAGAAATTAAATACATTTTCAGCTTAGCCAGTCTTAATTTTAACAATTTTAAATTTTAGTTTTAAATTTTTAAATTATTGCTTAGATACTAAATACATAGGTTCTAATTTTATTATTTTACTTGTAATTAATACTTTTTTTTCTTGTTAATTCGATCTTGCGCATGAATAAGGTGCTGCTGACAGATTTTATTTATTTCATGTTCGCAAGTATTTGGAAATTTTCGTATACCAACACCTGTAAGAAAACTAAAAGAAAATTAACTAAATTTATTTTTTTTACCTTTGTTAATAATACCTTTTATTAATGAGAATATATTAAATGGTTGAATGCTGGGTTTAGTGTTTGTTCCGCGCCAAGTCAATTCAACGCACAATTTATCCAATAGCACGGCTTTTAATGCGTTTTTTGGAACATCGTTCCCACCTATGTGGTGCATCTTATTTTTCTGAAATAAAAAATAAATAATTCAGTATGATAAAATAATTTCCAAAAAGTTAGTCCTCACCATTTGTTCCATCGTCTCTTCATCATACATTAAGGCCGTGTCAAAATTATTTAAGGGTTCCATTGTTTCAAACGGTAATTTAGGCAATTTATTTATTTTTTCTAAGTAATTTTTATTCATTGTCTTTTTCATGTCCTGAACTTCGTTTTTTAATAGAACTACCTCCTCTGTTAGTTTTTTGTTTTTGTAAAATAGCTTTGCTTTCAGACGCATTCTCTGTTTTGCATCTAGGTAACGTTACATTATCTTGCATTCCTTCAGAAGACTCCCAGATTTCCAGAAGACTCTTCTTGGCGATCGCCGAAAATAATTTGCTGTTCCTTCATTTCCTTCCGTTTCTTCATATCCTTCCGTTTCTTCATTTCCTTAAAAATTGCCAAATGATCGCCTGGAAGATTAATCTTCCAGCAATCGCTACCGCGACTCCCAGAAGACTCTTCTAGAAGATCGTCGCAAAAAAGTCCTCCAGTAATCGCTACCGCGACTCCCAGAAGACTCTTCTTGGCAAGCGGCGATTCAACAATCGCCATATTGTTTGCAGGGCATAGTCGTATTAGCTTATTAACGATTACAACTACAACTTTTACGATTTTAAAGTCTTAAAGCTCTGATAAATATAAAAAAAAATCCTTATGGGGAATCGTGTTGGAGCACAACTAAAACTAAAGGTAAACAAATTTAAGAAAAAAATTTTTTTTTTAAACGTTCTTGTTTAATAATTCCTATTAAACACTTATCGAAAATTGGTTTACCTGTGTGTGTATTATAGACCTTACCTTCGTAAATATAAAACTTATCAAATACAGACTCGGTAAGGATGTAATTGGATTCGTCAGGATATGGGACTATATTGAATATTGGGGCTTTTGTTATCTCGCTAGGAACATGGGAAATTATTAAAATTTCGTTTTTATCTGTTTTAAGCCAAGTGGATGTTTTAATCTTTAGCATTTTCTCGGAATTTACTTGTTTCAAATAATCATGATTAAGTAATTTCGGATTGAAAATTCCCAGTCTCGTGAGTTGCATACCCATTTCTATGTCTTCAATATACTCAGTGAATTGTTGTAAATTGAAAATAAGTACTGCTACCTGTTGTTGTTCTTCATTTTCAATTTTGAATTTGTTAATGATATCTATCCCGATGTTAATCACATCAATAATCATAATCATAATCATCATAATCAATAATCACATCAATAAGTTATTAATTTTGCTTTCTAACTCATCTCTGTCGTGTTGATCTAGTGCGCCAAATAAATATTTGTATGCTGTTCCTACAATATTTACTAGACCTCGTTTGGTTCTCTTGATTATTCTCAAACCATTTATTTTCCTTTTTAGTTTTTCAACTAAGTAATCTATTTGGATTACGTCAGGAAAATATTTCGCTTCATCCAACAAGTTCTCAAACATTAACATGGTCTTAGTTATGTTTATGCTTAAGTAATGATATTCGTAACTCGTGGGTATCTCCGTAACTCCTGTTTGAAATAATAGGTATCAATTTTTAGCACTTATTGAATTTATTTCTATGCTACTGCCTTGGACTACGGTGATGAGATCGATGATTGCCAGACATATAATCATTATTTGGAATACGGGCCATCTCTTAATCTTCTTCGATGGGTCTGGAATTATCGTATTTACTTTTGTTAGTTTTCTTTTGTTTCTTGAACTAGGACTTGTAATGTACGATTTTCCTGCCTCTATTTGTTTCTTCGAAGTGTTATCATCCACTTGACTAATTTTACCTGTTTTCTTAAACGGGTTGGTCATCTTACTTTTGACTAATGGGGATTGCCTGTATTTCGTATCAACATCATAGCTGGTCAATCTTGTAAATTTTATTTTGTTGTACATCAAAATCGGGGCTTCCAGCGTATAGGAAAATGTCTGCTGGCGTTCTTTTAGTGGTATTGTGCTTTGTTTTGTGATTATAAACGTATAGGATCGCTTCAAATATTTGCACCGATCTTCTATATTTTGTTCACTACCAATAATTCTCAGCTTCTCATTTACAGTCTTATGAAATCTTTCTACATCGGATACACCGTTTTTGCTTGTTGTGATGGTTATATTTACGCCTTCTGATTTGAGACAGTTTTGCAATGCTATACACATAAACGCTGAATCTTTATCTGCTTTTATTTCTTGCGGTTTTCCCATGTCATTAAATATCTTCATGAGGGCTCGTTTTGCTTCTAGCCAATCTCTACTTTTTACTTCGATTAGGGTAGCATATTTCGAATAGATATCTATTCAAGATAGGAAGATTTGGTTCCCCGTTAGATAAAAATCGATCACATATTTTTCTCTAGCGTTTAGGACTTCGGGTGTCGTTTCGAATACAAGTTTCGTATTCCTATGTTCAGTTTTAGCTATATTGCAAACTTCGCATTCATTAATAATGTTCTGAATGAGTTTCTGACTGTCAGGATAGTAATAATCTTCTTTAAACCAATTAATGGTTTTTTCTATACCTGGGTGAAATAGTTTTTTATGTTTCTTTAACATTAAATCTTTAAGTTTTGCACACGTCAAAACATCAGTTAATTTCTGAGTAAATCGCAGCAATTTTATGAAACAATTAGGGCGTATGATTTCGATATACGCCCTTTGGAATGTCAGAAAGTCGCCGTCATCTGGGAAATAAATAGTGATTTTCTTTGTGCAAAAATATTCATTGATGAGGTTTTTAGCCAACTCGATCGTCATTTCTTTATATGTAATTTTAATTTTTAATTTCTGAAAGTAATGACTCGTGTTAATTGTGTCTGTTTCTCCTTTTACTACCTCTATTTGTCTTGAAAAATAGTTTTAGCGTCTTTCGGTGATGGAGATGTAATTTAAGTTATCTTCTGCAGTATTATGGATTGTTGCATCCATGCTATCAGCAATTTCGCCAACCATAGCTTCTTCTATTACTGTGCGGGAAAGAGCATCCGCTACATAATTTTCTTTGCCTGGAAGATACTTAATTTTGTAATCAAATTCATTCAATTTGATTTTCCACCTTTGTAGTTTCATGTTAGGTTCTTTAATGTTGTTAAGCCACACCAATGGTTTGTGATCACTTAATATTTCAAATGGCCTTCCGAATAGATATGACCTAAAATATTTAGTTGCCCAAACTATAGCTAATAATTCTTTTTCGATAGTAGCATAGTTTATTTCGTGTTCATTTAGCGTTCTGCTTGCGTCACATACGGGCTTATGGTTTTGTGACAAAACAACACCAATTGCTATATGGCTAGTGTCAGTTGTTAGGGAAAAGGGTTTTGAGAAATCTGAAGTTATCAATACCTTTAGTTTTTCAAATGACTCTACATAATCTCTGCATTTGGTATCGATTACCGCTCCTCCGTTCGTCTTGTTTGGGTTAGGTCGAATTCCATTAGTACTGATAATGTGTCCTAGGAATTCTGTTTCCTTCCTCATGAACTCACATTTATCTAATTGCAATTTTAAATTAGCGTCCCTTAATTTTTCAAAGACTTTCTTCAATGATTAAATATGTTCCTCCAATGAAGTGGAGTAAATTATGATATCATCCAAGTATACCAAACAATCCTTGTAGATTAAATCTGCTAACAAGTTGTTCATGCACTCTGAAAAGTTGCCGGTGCATTTTCAAGGCCAAAGGGCATGCGGGTATATTCGTAATGCCCATGTTTGGTTGAAAACGCTGTTTTTGCAATAGATTTTTCCTCCATCTGAATTTGATGGAAACCTTTAGCTAGAAATACTGACATCTTCCTAATTTGTCAAGTATTTCGTCCATTCTAGGAATCGGAAATTTATCATTTATTGTTATTTCATTGAGATCCCTATAGTCAACTACTAGTATGAATTTCGGTTTACCTGAGGCGTCTGCCTTCTTTGGAACTACCCAAATAGGTGAACAATAGGGGGACTTAGATTTTCGGATAATGCCCTGCTCTATCATTTCCTTAATTTGTTTATTTACCTCCTGATCAACACTCTGGGAGTATTTGTATGGTTTGCGATAAACTGGGTCTTCATGTTGAGTTTGGATAACATGTTTAATGGTACTAGTGAAAGTCAAACTCTCACCTTCTCTGTACTGAATATCTCTATATTTGTATAGAACCTTCTTTAAACATTCCTTTTCTTCAACATTGAGATGTTCGACTCTAAACTCATTACATTCGTTATTGATCGCGAAGTTAATTGTTTCGTCAGTAATGGATGTCGTATCGGATTGCATTTCATCTGAATCCTCTGCATCTTTACTGTTTTTGGGAGTAAGGCATTTTAGGGGTGTGGTCTTCTCCAATTTTTGTTTGGTTTTGGTGTTAACCTTTTTGTCTTTTGGACTGGGACACTTTTTAGTGTGGTCTCACCCTTTTTGATTGGGTCAAGACATCTAGTTGATGCGGTCTCGCCCTTTTTGGTTGGGTCAAGGCATCTAGTTGATGCGGTCTCGCCCTTTTTATCCTCGTACCTGAATTTATAGATTTTTCAACCTAAGGTTACAGTCTCTTTGTCATAATCAATCTTTGCCTTTGTATCTACTAAGTATTGGCGACCTAACAGGAAATCATAATTTTCGGAAAATTTATGAACATACAATTTTTGTTCGGACGGACATATTACATTGGGCTTAATCATTATACTTTTCGTTAATTTTATTGGGCCCTTAATTGTATATACCGTGAGGTTTTCTTTAGTTTCTTTTAAATTTGCTAAATTTTCCCTAATGATGTTAATGGATGACCCTGTGTCTATCATACATTTGTAAAGATTGTTCTGATAATCAATTCTTACATGTGAACTGATTCTTCCTCTTCTCCTGTGTCCGAGGTTTCCGAGGCAGTTTGATGAAAATTTACGTCTAGCTCCGTTTTAGTCTGACCACTACTACCTTCTCTTTGTCTTTTTACGGGACCATTATTACCCGGGTTGTGCAAAGTATCGGGCTGATAATTTAATGGGTTATTCTGCCTACCTTGATTTAACTTGTTCCTAAGATTGTGATAAACTTGTGGGTAAACAATAGTAGGGTTATTTGGATTTAGATTCTGGGTATTTCGATTTTTAACTGGCTTGATTATTATTTTGAAACGTAGACGAATAGTAAGAATTTGTATTATGTTTGGTATTGTAATATCTTTGATTATTTATTGGCTTTGCCAGTCAAGATCAGACGTCTACTTCTCCAAACTCTAAACAGAAAACATACAAATAAAAACCAACAAAGACTACCAACAACCGCAAGTGCAAGTATAAGTGCAAGTGCAAGTACAAGTGCAAGAGAACTGAAAAAAACTACCAACGGTACAAGTCAGAGTCGTAGGGATGGCGGACCCCCCGACCCCGACCCAGCAAATGCTGTAACAACTGGACAGCTCCTGAAATCCCCAGGACCTAAATATCTAATTGTCTTCAGATCTGACCCCGGCCTTGACCTCAACAACGTCAACCCTTTCCTCGTTAAAAAACAAATTTATTTTACCTGTGGTGAAGAAATGAAGAGTGCAAGAAACTCCGCGTATCACTGATCATAAAAACAAAAACAAATGTACAAGCGTTGAAACTCATGCAGCTCAAAGCTTTCGCTCCCACCATAAACGTCACAGTCACACTACACAGCTCTCTTAACTGCACCAATGGTGTAATATACTCCAACGACTTAGGAGGAATTGAAGAGAACACCATAATACAAGAACTAGCGGCACAACAAGTAACTGACTTCCGAAAGATATTAAAACGAGACAACGGCTCTCTTAAAGAGACTGGACTCATTATTGTCACCTTTAACACACACAACCTTCCCGACTTCATCATGATTGGCTACCAGAGAACAGCGATCAGGACCTATATCCCTCTGCCGCTAAGATGTAACAATTGCTACAAATTCGGTCACCTTAACAAATTCTGCAATAACAACAAAATTTGTTACAGCTGCGGCTCACTGCATCACCTAGACCCATCTACAAACGAAAAATGCACAGGACCCTAGAAATGCACCAATTGTAACGAAGAGCAACAACAAGCCCACACAACTCTAGCAGAAAATGCCCAGTATTTCTCACGCAACAAGAACTTCACGCCATAAAAACGACACACAAATGCGTTTTGTTGTCGCATTTGTGTGTCGTTTTTATGGCTTTTATGAAGCCCACACAATCCTCAAGGCCCGCATCTCAGATAACACACCGCACTCCTACTCATCTGTCACCAAGAACCAAAATTTCCAGCAAAGCCGGAACGCAGATGGACCTCAACAACTCAAAGGACCCGGACCCAACAACCACGAAATAACCAGATCACCACCTATATCATACGCCGACTTCTACTCCAGCTCCAGTAAAAACTTAACCAATAAGATTACAACCTCCACAACCACTAAGTCCCCAAACAAATCCGTAAAATTCCTACCTCTAAACACACCTAAAAGATTACTTGCTTCTATGAAAAAAGATGCTAAAAAACCTAAGCCAAACACCAAAATTAACTCTGACGCATCTAGCGACTCAGGGGAAATGTACATATATTAATCAAAACAAATCAAACAACTAGTCAAACCATGTTAAAAATACTACAATGGAATATCAAAGTCTACAAAAACAACTACCCAGAATTACAAATCCTTATTAAACATCACCACCCCCAAATCATAGCGCTCCAAGAAACCCACCTCACCAATACATCTTCCCTACCAATCCCCATAAACTTCTCCCTATACTGCAGTGACAGCATCAACGCTTTCGGAGGAGCAGCACTATTGGTGCATAACTCCATCTCACACTCCAATAAAACCCTCAGCCCAGACTTTGAAGCCACTTGCGTCACAATTAATTCAAAAAGAAAAATAGATCTCATATGCACATACATTTCCCCCGCCAAACAATTGAACATTAAAAACTTAGAAAATGTTCTAACCCCTACATCCCCCTCTACTATCGTACTAGGGGATTTTAACAGCTGGCATCCATATTGGGGCTCCCCTAGATCCAGAGGCAATACAATAGCTAAATTCCTTGACAGATCCGACTACACATTACTAAATGACAAATCTCCAACCCACTATTCGACACACAACACATTTTCGCACATCGACCTTTCTCTCGCCACAGCCAATATCGCCCCAGAGATCTATTGGAGGGTCCTCAATGATCTACACGGAAGTGACCACTTCTCTATTCTAATCTCAATTTTCCCTACACATTCATCCCCGAACCTCACATCCTCACATCTCAGCTAGTCTTAAAAAAATCCTAATCCAATCTGCCCACCTATTCATACCCCAGAACACCACCTACTCCCTTCCCCACACTGTTCCCTGGTGGAACAAAACTCTAGCTCTACAGAAAAAAAATAGAAACCTTAAATGGCGAACTTTAAAAAACAACATCAGCACTGAAAACATAATCGAATACAAAAAAGCTAATGCCATATTCAGAAAATCCATTAGGGAAGCCAAAAAATCCTCCATCTTAAAATTTACATCTGCAATCCACCCAAACTCCGACCCAACAAAAATGTGGGCGAACATTAAACGGCTCTGTGGAATGTACCCTTCCAAACAGCCCCACCTCCCAAAAAACTACTGTAGATCCGATCCAACCGAAATAGGGAACACACTCGGAGACCTATGGTCAAAAGAGGCAAAGGACTCCAACTTCCCTGCCGAATTCCGCACTAACAAAACTCTCCTTGCAACACCCTTACCCTACCCCTTATCCCCAACAGCCCTTGAAATTGAAAAAAAAAACAAACAATTACACTTACTGATTTTAACGTAGCCATAAACTCTCTAAAAGGACACACACCTGGCCTAGACCGCATCTGTTATCCTATGATTAAAAATGCACCCATCTCCTATAAGCTTCGAATCCTCCACCACTTCAAAAACATCCTAGACTCCCACATCCCCCAATCCTATAAAATCAGCCTCGTACTACCCATCCTCAAGCCCAATAAACCCCAAACCAACCCCAACTCCTACCGCCCCATCCCACTCAACCCTTGCATGGACAAAGTTCTCGACAAAATCCTAGCGAAAAGGTTATGGTGGTTTGTTTTAACAAACAAACTCGGCTTCAAAAGTGGCAAATCTGTTCTAGATAGTCTACTTTACGTAGATTATCTAGCAATCAGATCTTTGTCTCTAAAAAAACACTTAACAATAATATCTCTTGACTTTGCTAAAGCCTTTGATAAAATTGGCATCCACACCTCATCCGCCAGTTGGAGGAATGGAAACTAGGCCCCCGCATTATAAGATACGTCCACAACTTCATGTCCAACCGGAAAATAGTAATAAAAAACGGCACATCGCTCTCCCATAGCTTCCCCCTCGATAATGGTATCCCACAAGGATCCTCTATCTTACTCATCCTCTTCCTAATAGCCTACAATTCCCTAACTGACATTATCTCCCTTTCAAAACAAGTCAAATTCACTGACTACGCCGACGACTTCCATCTTATTATCCAACACAACCGGAAAAAAACCCCCAAATCAATCTTACAACCCTATTTCAACAAATCCGAGAATGGTGCTCCTCCTCTGGATCCTCCCTCTCTCTAGAGAAATGTCAAGTCCTACATATATGCCGGAAAAGAAAGTGCACAGCAAAAATAGTCACTGGCTCAATTAACATCTCTACCACCGACTCCATAAAAATCCTTGGCCTGACAATCAACAACCGGTACAACTGGCATTCTCACATAAACAACCTAAAAACATCCCTCTCCCGTCCCCTTAACATCATTAAACACCTCTCCTCAAGAAAATACAATTGCAACACCGCCTCCCTCATCCAAATCACAAACTCCCTCCTCATCTCCAAAATAGACTACTGCCTACCCATCTACGGGAAAGCTCCAACCTCCATCCTTAACCGACTCAAAACCTCACAAAACACTCCTATAAGAGCAGCGATTGGTGCCTTCAGAACAACACCAACAAATAATCAGCTGACTGAATCAAAAATAAGCCCTATTCTAATCAGACAAAAATGCCACACTAGCAAACTAGCAACTAAACTGATCCACTCGCATGAATCCCCAATTGGCAATTCCTCAAACCAACAAAAAAAAAAAATACAGCTAACCCAGCACAATTGATACAATAATTGACTCCTGCAAAACCCTATCCCTCCATCTCTCCCCTGCTAAAAACTACCCATCTAAAAAATACAACCAAGAAATAATCATAAAAGCCACAAACATATCCCTATCCCACTACAACAAAAACACCACACCCCCTATAACCTTCCACCAACTTTTCCACTCTATAAAAAACTCCCTCCCCAACCATCAATTCCTCTACACTGACGGCTCAAAGATTAACGACATTGTTATCTTTAGCATAACAAATGACCACAACACTATTAAAATCGGACTCCTACCCCAATACTCCTCTGTCCTCACAAGCGAAGCTATAGCCATTCTTAAAGCGGTCCAAATCTCCAGCAAAAACTCTGGAAAATTCGCTATACGCTCTGATTCCCTATCCTCCTTAAGAGCCATAACCAAATCCAACAACCACTCCTACTACCCCACCACAATCCAAAACATAATCACCAAACTCTTCCCTAAAATTATACTTATCTGGATCCCAAGCCACATAGGCATAAAAGGTAACGAGAGAGCGGACAGAACAGCCAAGAAAGCTTACAATTATCCACTCATTCTTACCAAAACCCTCAACTCCAAAGATATCACACAACACCTCAAAAATTACTACAGTCACATACAAAAAGATCTGCAAAACCAATGCAACCATTGGTACAAACATATTGCACTCAACACCCCTTTAAACTACTCCCTCAAAACCACAAACCTTAGCAGACAACAACAAATTATAATCAATAGACTACGTCTAGGCCACACACAAATCACAAACGCCCATTATATGAATAGAACGGTGCAAAACACTTGCCCTTTATGCAACAATGCGACAATAGATATAAAACACATATTAATCGACTGCACTGCACTTTCCCAACACAGAACCTCATCCTTCTCCCAAGAAAACCCAACCCAACTCCTCGCTAACCCAACAACAGAAAATTCAATGAAAATCCTCTCCTTCCTCCATAAAACCAACCTCACCCACAAAATCTAGCCTTTAAGTCCTTTGTATAATATTAAAATCTGTATATATTTAATCGAGCGGTAGGCCACAGCAGCCAATGCCCAATATCCTAAGTTAGCCTTTAGTTTCAACCAACCGCTAGCTTTATATAAATAAATAAATCTTTGATTATTACTTAGATTTTTGTTTCCCTTATTCCTGCGATTATAATCGTGGGATTTTTGAAAATACATGTCTTCAGGATTTGCATCATAAAGACCAAGTTCCATGGTGGCTTGTTTTATCTTTGGGATAGTGTCAATATCTTTACGAGCCAACGACATGTACATTCTATCTGGTAATTTCTTATCAATTGTAGACTTGATAGTCCATTTTAACATATCGGAATAGTTGCTCTTAATTACAGGGTTACATTCTAATTCTAACTTATCAAAGATATTACGATGCTGTGTTTCCAGCATCTGGATGAACTTACTGATGCTCCCTGAGTATGGCGTCTCCTCCAGTTGTTTTATCAGAGTCACATATGGTCTATGATCCTTAAACGAAGTGGAAAGGGCTTCTCGGAACTCCATCCATGATGTTGCTCCTGCCTGGATTACAGCTTGTAATGCGTTGTCCACTATCACTCGTTTGATAGCGCCGTAGATTATATGAGCTTGCGGGCATATTGTGTTGGGTACAGGGTCAACAACTGATCAACCTGGTTGATGAATATTGATAGCTTTACCGGTGTGCCATCGTAATAGTGCAGCTACTTGATTTGGTTCAGCAACTGATTTAAGTGAAGCTCGGAGAGTTGTTGCACTGTTTCCTTTTTTAAGTTTTGTTTTTATTAAAAGTCACAGAATTAAAAATTCGAATTTGAACTTTATTTCCGACCGCACGCGATTTTCGATTTAGAATACTACTTGCACGTAGATTCTTCAGCGGATCAATTTTTTGAATCACTATTTCAATTCGCTGGTCTGGATAGCTAGTTGTATAGCTTATCCTTTAAGTTGACCAGTACCGTACTAAAAGGATTCTTTTAATTTTTGATCCTATCGACTGCGCCAATTAAATACTTGGTTATTCGTAAGTAAAAAAAAATTATTTTTATTTTTATTTAACCGAATAATTTACAAGATATTTTTATGAGAAGAACACCGAACGAATAGTTTCGTGTCTAAAACTGAACTCTGCTTATTGAACTAGGATGGCTGACGATCAAGCCTCGGTTTCGAGATTTTGTGGATCTTGATGAATTTCGAAAGATTCTGAGAGAGAGCTTAATTAATTTTTTAATTTCTCTTGGATTCAAGTGCATTCGCTCTTGGATACAAGTGCTCTTTTGAAATTTGATAATTTTGTTTTCGAGCTAACGAGTCTGAACTTTGAGCATGTGACCGCGACAAATAGGAAAGGATGTTTAGACAATAAAATTGTTTAGTCTACGACTGGGGACTTGTGTTTATTCTACTGTCGGACTCGTGTGGAGTTGTGGTGTCCGATGACTGTATCGTTATTATTCGATGATGATTCATGGGTGTACATACATATATGTGGAATAAGTAGGCATGTGCTAAAGTCTATGGGACTGTGAATATGTCACTATATATATCTATTAAATATGATTATGAAATAGCAATTTTTAGTCTATCCTTATGAACTGATTTGTTTTTTTTTAATATTATTCATTATTATAATGTTATTCCTATTTCCTATTTTCGCTACTTAATACGGACCAGTATATTTATAATCTAACTTATGACGTGTTTCATTTCTTAGTAAGACTTTATCACTCATTAATATATCTATGTTGTTTCTGATCATATATTTATCTGTTCTTTATCTTATGTTCTTTTATCATTATTCTAGCTCTTTTGTATGCTACTTCCAATCTATATTAACTTTCCTTAGAATAATCATCTTATGGCAGGATTGATACCTGCAGGGCCTACCACATAATAGCATACATATGTAAAGTTACAGAGCCCATTGTGTAAAAGATGCACACAAGAGAAAATGTCCTTTAGAAATATAAGTAATATAGTCGTGTCTGTCTAACTCAAGGAATATTATTAAGAGATACAAATGTATACAAAGCTTACAGAAATGCGTGGAAAGAGCATAAGAAAAAGGAATAGGGGGAATGGGATATTGGGTTGCTGACACATAAAGTGTAAAGAAGTGGAACAGAAAAAATAAAGATTCTAAACTAAACGAACCGCCGTTATTGCCTTTTACAACATCAGAAGTGGTCTTATTCACGATGCCTGACACGTAATTAGGCCAGTTTTCGGTAGCCCAAATGAAACTATGGTTGGCAGCTTTAGGACGCCAAACGTCCGGCTCTAAAGTGGAGCGAATAGCTCGATTACAAGCTATTTCACCGGAGATGCATGGAGACCCACTAACTGAAGCATTGATTAGCCGGGAGGATCAACGGCAAGTGAAGAAATCCGCGGCAGCGGCGGTTGGAGCTGCATCATTATTGGCAGAGCAAGATACGCTCGATCTGCAACCGACGGCGGTGGAAACCGCGGAAGATTGTGATTTAGAGCGGCTTTCGCTTGTTGACGTCAAGAAAGCCCATTTCAGAAAATTAGAGAAGAAATAGATGCCATCAAGGCCGTGTTGCAGCAAATTCATAAAGCCATTGACGAAGCAAACAAGAACAAATCCAGACATGTTAACCGAGTTCATGACGTCATCGCTGGTAACATCGTAAATTCCAGCAATGTTAACAATTGCGCTAACTGCGACTCTGTAAAATTTAACAGCACCTGAACCGACAATATCGATATGAGCGGCGCCAGTGGTGAAAGGGAGATCGTTGGCAGTGCTGACCAACATCACGTCGCTAATGGAAAAAAGTTTTTTGAAACACCATCAGTTTCGCTTGCTCTGGCAAAAGAAGAGACGGAGTATTTAGTATGACGGCAGTGTACAAGGTCTATAACTTAGACGACGGCTGTATGCAAATGCTTCTGATTGCCAGGCTGAAGGGAAATGCTCAGCGCTGGCTTCATGCAAACGCCACGCGCAATTTGGAGTCAGTCGATTACCTTTACGAGCAGCAGAAGCGTCAATGGCAAGCGGAGGAGAAGTTTACTGCCTATTTCGATGACAAAATCATGCTAGCGAACGGTATAAACATCGGTGTTGACGAACTCCTGGAAATTTTAGTTATAGTCATTTTATATCATTCTACAATTTTGTGTTAAATTTTTATGGAAATCTGACTACTATATCACATAGCTCCCATAGGAACGACCGAGAAATTAATACAATTAAAAGTTATAGCTTTTTCAGTTTTCAACACATTTTCATCAAATTTGACATATAGCCATTTTATATTAGTCTTAAATTTTGTGTCAAATTTTATGAAAATCGGACGACTATATCATATAGGTTTCATACAAACGATAATTAGATGTAGAGGAAAAATGAAAATCTGTGAATGTAAAACTGTAAATATAATATTTATAGGTTAATGAAATGAAAGCAGGTATTACTTATATATTAATATATGTATATAATTTATGTTGTATGGATTCCTAGTCATCGAAGTTCTATCTGCAAGGGTATATAAACTTCGGCGTTCCGAAGTTAGTTTCTTTTCTTGTTTTTCTTCATTTTTATAAGTAATGCAAAAAATATAAACACTAAGTGTTTACTTCCAATTTCAATTTCAAATTTTATGTACCAAGACTTTACTTTTATTTTACCAATTTTGAATCGTATAGCTCTTGGTAAGCACTATAATTGGTTTTTCTTTGATTGATTGATTTTTTAATTAATTATCTTAATAATATTTTGTTCGATTTTAAATGCTTTTACGCGTGTTTGACATCGATAATTTCGAAATTTATTTTAGAAAATAATAAAAATTCTTTTAATCTTAATCAATCTGATACATTTTTTAAATACTCGTTTTTAAGAACTTTTAATTTTTCGGCCGCGGTGGACCTTTCTGGTTGCCCATGTATTAATTATTATTATTACCTTAAAAAAAAAAAATAATTTCAATTTTTATATATATATGTATTTAAAATTTATTAATTCAATTGGCTAAGAAATAATATATAAGAACACATAAATTATAAAAATTAAATAAAATAAATGTAAAAATAAGTAATAAGTTCAATCGCGAAATCGGTATTTGGAGGCACGCCATGTAACTGTTTGCGTCTGAGAGAGCTGCTGGCTCTAGAGCCACCACGAAAACATCGCTTTATGCGTGAGAGAGCTGCTGACTCTAGACTCTAGAGTCTAGAGCCAGCACGAGAGAACGGCTTTGGTACTACGTTTAGGTAAAGAATTAATCCCCGGGTTGGGGGAAAAATTAATGGGACAGTTATGCCCACAGTTAACGAAGCTGTTGGAAGGGTCAAGCCAACGAATAATACAATAAGCGATAGATATGAAGAAGATGTTGGAGAAATTTTTAACATAGATTGCATGGAGGATGAACAAATGAATTATATATGCAGCACAAACAATGACCAAGCCTTAAACTGTCGATTTAAGGAAATTATTAAATGCAAATCAACGAAATTTAGAAACATCTGAACCTTTTAGCTGTGCCCCAAGCTGACTCGTTTACTTAATGAAGAAAATATTACACCGATTTCTAGACGAATATTTAAAAGAAGGAATTATACAGCCCAGGGAGTCCGAGTTTGCTTCACCAATGGTGTTTGTCAAAAAGAAGACAGGAGACATTAGATTATGTATAGACTAGAAAACTTAAAAAGATGTTCACGAAACTTGACTTGGATATTTTCATGTTTATTGTCAATAAGGAATCGGTCAAATATACCTCTTTTGTTATACCGTTAGGTCAATTTGAATTTCTCAGAATTCCAATGGGACTTAAAACTGCGTCAGCGATGTTTCAGAGATTTGTAAACAATACTTTCGAGGATCTTATTACAGATAATAAAGTGATTGTGTATATGGACGACATTATGGTCACCAGCATGGATATTGAGGAACATTCGGAGATCTTGAAGGATGTCTTTCTCAAATAAGCTCAAAACAGATTAGAATTGGGAATGGATAAGTGTGATTTTAAATAAAGATTTAAATATTTAGGAATCATTATAAATGCCGAAGGCATAAAAGCGGATGATAAAGGGATAGAAGTCATTCAGAATTTCCCAGTTCCAAAAAAATCACAATCCGTACAAAGTTTCCTGGGCTTCTGTTCTTACTTCCGTAGGTTCATAAAAGATTTGTCGACGTTAGCGAAACCATTGTATGATCTTTTGAGAAAAGATGAAAAATTTAAGTTTGAAGAAAAGGAAATGAACTGTTTTTTATCTCTCAAGGAAAAGTTGGTGGAAGCACTTGCGTTGGCAATTTACAATTACAAAGACGACGTAGAACTGCACGGTGATGCAAGCGCTCTTGGTTTTGGCGCGGTACTATGTCAAAAGAAGGGAGATGGAAAATTACAACCCATATTTTATTTTTTAATGCAAAAGTTCAAAATATTAAGAAACAGTTAGAGGTAAACCGAACATAAATTTTGTGAGATGAGAAACGGAATTATCTATAGAAAATGTAACGATGGCAGATTATTATTTTATGTTACTACTGATATGGAAGAGCACATGCTGTATAAATATCACAACGAAATCGGGCACAGAGATGAATATAAAATGTTAGATATCATTTTAAAAACTTACTGGTTTCCTAACGCTAAAAGCTAATGTTTAAGCCACATTGAAAATTGTTGAAACAGGAAAGGAAGGGTTTCTTCACTGCATTCCAAAAGAGAACAAGCCATTCGAACTAATTCGTTTTGATCATTATGGTCCAATTGACACCGTTAGAGTAAAACATATTTTTGTGGTTATCGATGGTTTCACAAAATTCGTACGTTTATATATTACAAAAACCACTAGCACAAAGTTATTACAGCACTATTGGATTATTAATCACATAATTTCAGATAGGGAAAGTTGTTTCACTTCCTAAGAGTTTGATGATTTTTTATTAGAGTTTGAAGTCAAATATATGAAGATAGCGACCGGATCACCTCAGGCTAATGGACAGGTCGAAAGAGTTCACAGGAGTCTACGACCAATGATCGCGAAACTGATAGAACAAGAGAAAGGACACTATTATAGATAAAAAAGAACATGCATTAAATAATACACAACACATGAGTATTAAAAAATTCCAAGCAAAGTACAGAGAGGAAAAAAAGTAGACGAATTAAAAGGATTAGAAAATACTCCAGAGGATAGGGTCTTGACAAAAATTAGAATCGAGGCTAAAAAGAACCAAAGAAAAGAACAGGAGCATAACAAAGCACAATACGACAAGACCACTAAAAACCGTCTAAATATAAAAAAAGGAGACTATGTAGTACTGAAACAATTTCGATAGTACAGCAGGAGTATCTACTAAGTTTATTCCGAAAAACAACGGACAATACAGAATTGCGAAAGTATTTAGGAATGACAGGTTCTTATTGAAGGACTTAGAAGGGTTTCAGGTGTCTCGTAGCAACACCAAGGCGTTTGGAGCATCCAAAATATTAGGCATTGAATAGGCAATAAGAAAAAAACTAACGCATAATTAAATAAGAGTAATGATACCGACTAACAAACACCTCATGTAAATATGTATAAATATGAGGAAACAAAGAGAAAGAAGAGAAACTACGAATAAAGATTGTAAGCTGCGATCAGGGCAGCTTATCTGCGTTTGCGAATATATCAGTTTTTTTCGCGTTTCCCCGTGCCCCTACTGCTGCGCCCTCTACAGGCAGCCAGCTGAATCGAAGCATTTCCTGTCAAACATCCCAAAAATATTGAAAGAAGAAATAGGAGATTAAAATTTTATATTTTTGTTCAGGTTCAGTAAGAAACGAATTCATGCCACCCAAGAAATCGAGTTTGGGTCGTCGTACTCGCAATACAGAAGCAAAAAGACGTAAGATTACGTATATGACTGACGAAGAGCGGGCCTCCATCCGAGAGACTGAGCGGCTGAGAGCAATGCAGATGCACAACGAAGAATCAGCAGTAAGACGAGCAGATAGGCTTGAGAGAAAACGATTGAGAGTTAGGCAGTCGCGTTCTGCAGCAATCGATTTGATTCACTCTCAAAATAATGAACGCGACAGGGCAAGGGTAGCTAAGGTGCGTTTAAAGCTTGGAGAAGATCAAAACCTGCAATACAATCGTCTTGCATTCCGATATAATACAACTGTTGATTATAGCTCGAGTCGCAATATCGTTATTGGCCGGATGCATCAGGTGTGCACATACTGTCAGGATCTCAAATTAAAAAACGAACTAAAAGGATTGTGTTGCGCTTTCGGGAAAGTGAAATTGCCTCAACTTGAAGCACCACCAGAGCCTCTGCACTCTCTATTCGCTGGATCTACTGCTGAATCAAAGCATTTCCTGTCGAACATTAGGAAATACAACTCTTGCTTCCAAATGACGTCATTTGATGTGGAAATTATAAATGCGCAATTCATGCCAACTTTTAAAATCAAAGGACAAATCTATCACAAAGCAGGTTCCCTGCTTCCGTTCCCAGACAGCGAACACAAATTTCTTCAAATGTACTTCATTGGTGATGATGGAGATGAAGTAGATGCACGTTATGGAATCAATAGCTCGCTGAAGAGGCACATTATTTTGCAGTTACAGAAGCTTTTTCACGAAAGGAACAATTTGGTGTGTTTGTTCAAAACAGCAATCGATATGATGCCTTCGGATACCCATAAAATTGTCATTCATGCAGACAAAACGCCTGCTGGAGAACATATCAGGAGATATAATTCTACAACTATAGACGAAGTGGCAATTGTCATAGTCGGGGATCAGTTCCAACCTCGAGATATTATTCTCCATCGACGAAACGATCGATTGGTAAACGTCGCAGAAACTCACCGTTGTTACGATGCTTTGCAGTATCCACTAATCTTCTGGGATGGTGCCGATGGATACCATTTCAATGTGAATATGGTAGATCCAGTCAATGGTGTAGAAACGAATAAAAAGTGCAGCGCGATGAACTTTTTCTCATACAGGTTAATGGTTCGGAGGACCGAAGACTATCATATTTTGAAATGTTGTCAGTTGTTTCATCAGTACATTGTCGATATGTATGCAAAAATTGGAACAGAACGTTTGCTGTTCCTCCGATTGAATCAGACAAAACTTCGGTCCGAGGAATATATCCATTTGCGGGATGCTGTGATGAATGACCGTAATACAACCAACGTTGGAAAGCTCACGATTTTGCCATCCTCATACATAGGTAGTCCACGCCACATGCAGCATGCTACGGCCGTTCAGCCTTATTTATCACCTGCAATCCAGCTTGGGACGAGATAGTGCAGCTGATATTTCCTGGACAATCGTTTAGGGATAGGCATGACTTCACTGCCCGTGTTTTCAGACAAAAGCTCAAGTCACTGATGGATTTCATTGTGAAACATGGAGTTTTTGGATCTGTGCAGTGCTGGATGTATTCAGTAGAATGGCAGAAGAGAGAATTGCCGCATGCGCACATACTGATTTGGCTGTATGATAAAATTACTCCAGACGAAATTGGCGATGTGATATGCGCTGAGATTCCACAGGCAGAGGTTGATACGGATTTGCATGCAGCTGTCATCAAGAACATGATCCATGGCCCATGTGGTACTCTCAACCCAAGTTCACCATGCATGGTAGACGGGAAGTGTTCCAAGCGATATCCTCGAGCATTTGCAGCCAACACCGTAACAGGGGATGATGGATATCCTCTGGATAGGTGACGGTCAACTGAAGATGGCGGGACTTCGGCAACTTTAAACATGAGAATTGGTGATATTGAGGTAGACAAAAGTTGGGTGGTTCCATACTCATCCCTATTGTCAAAATCATACAAAGCGCACATCAACGTAAGTACGCAAGTACTTGAATAAGGGCAGCGATATGGCAGATTTTGGTGCTCAGGCAGGAAATGGTGACAACAATGCAGTACGAGTTGTCGATGAAATCTCTCAATACCAGGCTGGAAGATACATAAGCAGCAACGAGACTGCATGGCGAATTTTTTCGTTCCCAATTCATGAACGCTATCCAGCTGTAGTTCACTTGGCAGTCCATTTTGAGAATGGTCAACGTGTCTATTTCACAGAACTAAATGTGCAAGAAAGAGTCCTGAATCCGCCTGGGACAACAAGTGACTGCCTTCATCACCTTATGCCAGGAAGATGCTTTTGCCAGAAACTTGGTGTATTCAGAAGTGCCCTTATTACACATGGAATGCCACTAAAAAAGTGTTCGCGCGAAGAAAACGAGGCGAGCCCGTCGAAGGACAACCTGGCATCTTCAAAGAGAATACAATCGGAAGACTCTATACAGTGCATCCTAATCAAGATGAATGTTTCTTCCTTCGCATGCTGTTAGTGAATGTGGCCGGTCCCAGGTCTTTCCACAATATGCCACAGAGAAACGTAATTCAAACTGACTGACTATAGATATTCTAGCAGGTTAGCTAATCCGTTCCGCGACTTCCCCGACCCCGTGAAGCAGCCGCATTCAGCACATCCAGAACAGCTAGCTTCCATTCGGGGCGAATCATTCTGGCTCGATCGTCATTCCGTACCGCCGCTCGCCTGGGCACCTAATCTACTCCAGTTAACACCTCCTCCACGATGCCTCGTTTCCACTCTCGACGTGGTATGGCCGGATCGCAGATGAACTCCAAGTTTCCACGGCGCAGGGCCTTGACATATTCGCATCATTTCACATTGCGCACAAGAGTAGGAAGGTTCTCGTGTATCCGTCGCTTCTAGAAGCGGTCTCTCATCATCCTGGCTAGACGCCACTGATTCTTTGTGTCGCACCTCTCCAACGCCTGTCCATTGTCTCCGGGTAGATCCGGCGTTGCGGCCTGGTTGTGTCTTCTGCTACGTTTTTGGCAGTTGGTACCCATCTCCATTGGGATACTTTCGTCGGCTCCAGGATTTCTGCCACCCGGTTTCTTACAAACTGTTTATACCGCCGGTGAGTGCTGCTTATCCAGTTCAGCACAGTTTTGGAGTCCGTCCAGAGTACGTGTCTGCCTATCTCTAATTTTTGTTCTTGTTTAACAGTGTTCATCAGCCGTGTTCCCAGCACGGTCGCCTGTAGTTCCAATCTCGGGACTGACATTGTCCTTATCGGAGCACATTTAGTTTCGGAACATACGAAATGCGCCCGCACGTGGACGTTTGCGTAGGTGGCCCGCCAAGAAAACCGACAAAGAACAAACCCGGCACTTGCGTGTATCTATCATACTCGTTTTGAGACGGCGATAGCTTCATCCAAACGTCATCACTGTCACCTCGTAGATCTCCGGGTCGTTTCGGTCATCTCCATGCCTCCACAAGAATCTCTGGGGCTGCATCAATACCTGGTGGAACATCTCCTTGATGTCCGCACAGACTCCCACGGCTGCTTCCCTAAAGTGAAAGTGGACAGCCGGGAGTGGATTTGTAGTTCTGGGGGCCTTTCAGTAGTGCTGAATTCAGGGATACGCCTTTCGCTTTGGCTGCTTCATCGAAAACTAGACGGATCTTCCCAGGCTTGTTTGGGTTTTCGACCCCGAAGTGCGGCAGAGCTTCTTTAGTCGTCGTGCGTATCCCTTCTTGACGTAGTCATCCATGATTGCATTGTAGGCCTGCGCGAAGTTCGCGTCGCGCTTCATTTTCCGTTCGATGTTGACGAGTCGCCGTAGTGCCATGTTGTAACTGTCTGGCAGTCTCATCTCGTCATCCTTCCATAGCAGCCCAGTCTGGTATCGTTGACCTATCCGTTTAGTCGTCCTCTACAAGATCCCCAGAGCTCGTTCATCGTCGCTGGCTGGGACCTGTGGCGCTGGCTTCACTCTGAAGTTCTCTACTTCGAAATAATCGCTGACCATCTTCTCCAGAGCGTCATCCTGGATAACGGCTAGACTAGTTCAAATACTCCTGTGCCGAAGCTTCTGCTCTGCAAGGGTATTTCTAGGTGCGCACGATCCAGTTCAATAAGGAACCTTGGCGCTGCGTTGTTGTACGGTTTCACTGGTAGGCGTACGCTCGCCCTTGCCGTCTTGCGTCTTCTCGACGTAAACTCTGTATCGAAAGACTTAGATTGCTTACTGCGTACACGTTCCTTAAACCGTGCCTCTTGGGTTTGACCGCTCCACTGATCTGCAGGCTAACAATCCGCATAGGCCCTCTGGTGGAATTACCGCCAAACCACGACACGTTTAGTTGTCGACTCCCACCCTTTAGGTGTAGGCTTCGGACAAGCTCGTCGTATATGAGTGCCACAGACGATCCCTCGTCGAGCAGTGCGTACATGTCCCCGTACAGCGTCACGGGCAGAACTCGGAACAGCAGGTGGACTCCATCCGAGTCGAAGTCCTCGCTTGACCCTTCTGAGCCTTTACTAGCCTTTGGTCATTTTCCAATGCTGTACACTGATACGCCGCAGTCGTCTCCAAGAACGCACACTGAAATAATATTTCAATGAATTGTTAATGAAACATCGATGAAACATCTATGAATTGATGATGAATTGTTGATGAATTTGCTGATGAATCTATATATATAAAAATGCTCTGTTTGTGTCTACTTCCTTCATAGACTTGAAAAGTTCTGAACCGTTTAAGCCCAAATTTTTACACAACATACGTTGAGGTTCCAGCTCGGTTATTGTCTACCTTTGATGTTGATAGCTTACCTGCGTTTTCGAATATATCCGTTTTTTTCGCGTTTCCCAGTGCCCCTACTGCTGCGCCCTCTACAAGTAGCCAGCTGAATCGAAGCATTTCCTGCCAAACATTCAAAACATATTGAAAAAAGAAATTGGAGATTAAAATTTTATTTTTTTGTTCAGGTTCAGTAAGAAACGAAATCATGCCACCCAAGAAGTCGAGTTTGGGTCGTCGTACTCGCAATACATAAGCAAAAAGACGTAAGATTACGAATATGACTGACGAAGAGCGTCCTCCATCCGAGAGACTGAGCGGCTGAGAGTAATGCAGATGCATTAAGAGAAAACGATTGAGAGTTAGGCAGTCGCGTTCTGCAGCAATCGATTTGATTCACTCTCAAAATAATGGCAAGGGTAGCTGAAGCTTGGGTGCTCCAGGAGGAACGGGGAAAACATTCCTCATTACATTGATTCTGGCTACGGTTCGAGCTTACAAGGACATAGATTTAGCTCTTGCTTCATCTGGAATCGCTGCGACATTGTTACCTGGTGGGTGGACTGCTCATTCAGCGCTGAAGTTGCCGTTGAACATGCAAATCATCGAACATCTGCATCTGGCATGGGAAAAGTATTGCAAAGATGTAAACTCATTGTTTGGGATGAATGCACAGTGGCACACAAAAAATCGCTGGAGGCTCTCGATCGATCATTGCGGGATTTGCATAGAGCTGTCCAACCATTTGAAAATGCGTTAATATTGCTCGCAGGGGATTTCAGGCAAACGTTGCCTGTGATTTCCCGATCGACACCAGCTGACGAGATAAATGCTTGCCTAAAATATTCTATATTGTGGCAACATGTACGTACATTACAGTTGAAGACGAATATGCGTGTCCAGTTACAGAACGATGACTCAGCCGACGTATTATCACGACTGGACACAGGGAACGGAAAGCTGCCAGTCAATGAGACGTCGAGAAAAATAGTATTTCCCGGGAATTTCTGTAATTTAGTTACATCGAAGGAAGGACTTATCCAAAAAGTGATCCCCGATATCCGTATAAATTATCGGAATCAGCAGTAGGTGCACTGGGAAACGCGAAAAAAACGGATATATTCGCAAACGCAGATAAGCTATCAACATCAAAAGTAGACTATAACATTAGGAAATACAACTCTTGCTTCCAAATGACAACATTTGATGTGGAAATTATAAATGCGCAATTCATGCCAACTTTTAAAATCAAAGGACAAATCTATCACAAAGCCGGTTCCCTGCTTCCGTTCCCAGACAGCGAACACAAATTTCTTCAAATGTACTTCATTGGTGATGATGGAGATGAAGTAGATGCACGTTATGGAATCAATAGCTCGCTGAAGAGGCACATTATTTTGCAGTTACAGAAGCTTTTTCACGAAAGGAACAATTTGGTGTGTTTGTTCAAAACAGCAATCGATATGATGCCTTCGGATACCCATAAAATTGTCATTCATGCAGACAAAACGCCTGCTGGAGAACATATCAGGAGATATAATTCTACAACTATAGACGAAGTGGCAATTGTCATAGTCGGGGATCAGTTCCAACCTCGAGATATTATTCTCCATCGACGAAACGATCGATTGGTAAACGTCGCAGAAACTCACCGTTGTTACGATGCTTTGCAGTATCCACTAATCTTCTGGGATGGTGCCGATGGATACCATTTCAATGTGAAGATGGTAGATCCAGTCAATGGTGTAGAAACGAATAAAAAGTGCAGCGCGATGAACTTTTTCTCATACAGGTTAATGGTTCGGAGGACCGAAGACTATCATATATTGAAATGTTGTCAGTTGTTTCATCAGTACATTGTCGATATGTATGCAAAAATTGGAACAGAACGTTTGCTGTTCCTCCGATTGAATCAGACAAAACTTCGGTCCGAGGAATATATCCATTTGCGGGATGCTGTGATGAATGACCGTAATACAACCAACGTTGGAAAGCTCACGATTTTGCCATCCTCATACATAGGTAGTCCACGCCACATGCAGCATGCTACGGCCGTTCAGCCTTATTTATCACCTGCAATCCAGCTTGGGACGAGATAGTGCAGCTGATATTTCCTGGACAATCGTTTAGGGATAGGCATGACTTCACTGCCCGTGTTTTCAGACAAAAGCTCAAGTCACTGATGGATTTCATTGTGAAACATGGAGTTTTTGGATCTGTGCAGTGCTGGATGTATTCAGTAGAATGGCAGAAGAGAGAATTGCCGCATGCGCACATACTGATTTGGCTGTATGATAAAATTACTCCAGACGAAATTGACGATGTGATATGCGCTGAGATTCCACAGGCAGAGGTTGATACGGATTTGCATGCAGCTGTCATCAAGAACATGATCCATGGCCCATGTGGTACTCTCAACCCAAGTTCACCATGCATGGTAGACGGGAAGTGTTCCAAGCGATATCCTCGAGCATTTGCAGCCAACACCGTAACAGGGGATGATGGATATCCTCTGGATAGGTGACGGTCAACTGAAGATGGCGGGACTTCGGCAACTTTAAACATGAGAATTGGTGATATTGAGGTAGACAAAAGTTGGGTGGTTCCATACTCATCCCTATTGTCAAAATCATACAAAGCGCACATCAACGTAAGTACGCAAGTACTTGAATAAGGGCAGCGATATGGCAGATTTTGGTGCTCAGGCAGGAAATGGTGACAACAATGCAGTACGAGTTGTCGATGAAATCTCTCAATACCAGGCTGGAAGATACATAAGCAGCAACGAGACTGCATGGCGAATTTTTTCGTTCCCAATTCATGAACGCTATCCAGCTGTAGTTCACTTGGCAGTCCATTTTGAGAATGGTCAACGTGTCTATTTCACAGAACTAAATGTGCAAGAAAGAGTCCTGAATCCGCCTGGGACAACAAGTGACTGCCTTCATCACCTTATGCCAGAAAGATGCTTTTGCCAGAAACTTGGTGTATTCAGAAGTGCCCCTTATTACACATGGAATGCCACTAAAAAAGTGTTCGCGCGAAGAAAACGAGGCGAGCCCGTCGAAGGACAACCTGGCATCTTCAAAGAGAATACAATCGGAAGACTCTATACAGTGCATCCTAATCAAGATGAATGTTTCTTCCTTCGCATGCTGTTAGTGAATGTGGCCGGTCCCAGGTCTTTCCACAATATGCCACAGAGAAACGTAATTCAAACTGACTGACTATAGATATTCTAGCAGGTTAGCTAATCCGTTCCGCGACTTCCCCGACCCCGTGAAGCAGCCGCATTCAGCACATCCAGAACAGCTAGCTTCCATTCGGGGCGAATCATTCTGGCTCGATCGTCATTCCGTACCGCCGCTCGCCTGGGCACCTAATCTACTCCAGTTAACACCTCCTCCACGATGCCTCGTTTCCACTCTCGACGTGGTATGGCCGGATCGCAGATGAACTCCAAGTTTCCACGGCGCAGGGCCTTGACATATTCGCGTCATTTCACATTGCGCACAAGAGTAGGAAGGTTCTCGTGTATCCATCGCTTCTAGAAGCGGTCTCTCATCATCCTGGCTAGACGCCACTGATTCTTTGTGTCGCACCTCTCCAACGCCTGTCCATTGTCTCCGGGTAGATCCGGCGTTGCGGCCTGGTTGTGTCTTCTGCTACGTTTTTGGCAGTTGGTACCCATCTCCATTGGGATACTTTCGTCGGCTCCAGGATTTCTGCCACCCGGTTTCTTACAAACTGTTTATACCGCCGGTGAGTGCTGCTTATCCAGTTCAGCACAGTTTTGGAGTCCGTCCAGAGTACGTGTCTGCCTATCTCTAATTTTTGTTCTTGTTTAACAGTGTTCATCAGCCGTGTTCCCAGCACGGTCGCCTGTAGTTCCAATCTCGGGACTGACATTGTCCTTATCGGAGCACATTTAGTTTCGGAACATACGAAATGCGCCCGCACGTGGACGTTTGCGTAGGTGGCCCGCCAAGAAAACCGACAAAGAACAAACCCGGCACTTGCGTGTATCTATCATACTCGTTTTGAGACGGCGAAAGCTTCATCCAAACGTCATCACTGTCATCTCGTAGATCTCCGGGTCGTTTCGGTCATCTCCATGCCTCCACAAGAATCTCTGGGGCTGCATCAATACCTGGTGGAACATCTCCTTGATGTCCGCACAGACTCCCACGGCTGCTTCCCTAAAGTGAAAGTGGACAGCCGGGAGTGGATTTGTAGTTCTGGGGGCCTTTCAGTAGTGCTGAATTCAGGGATACGCCTTTCGCTTTGGCTGCTTCATCGAAAACTAGACGGATCTTCCCAGGCTTGTTTGGGTTTTCGACCCCGAAGTGCGGCAGAGCTTCTTTAGTCGTCGTGCGTATCCCTTCTTGACGTAGTCATCCATGATTGCATTGTAGGCCTGCGCGAAGTTCGCGTCGCGCTTCATTTTCCGTTCGATGTTGACGAGTCGCCGTAGTGCCATGTTGTAACTGTCTGGCAGTCTCATCTCGTCATCCTTCCATAGCAGCCCAGTCTGGTATCGTTGACCTATCCGTTTAGTCGTCCTCTACAAGATCCCCAGAGCTCGTTCATCGTCGCTGGCTGGGACCTGTGGCGCTGGCTTCACTCTGAAGTTCTCTACTTCGAAATAATCGCTGACCATCTTCTCCAGAGCGTCATCCTGGATAACGGCTAGACTAGTTCAAATACTCCTGTGCCGAAGCTTCTGCTCTGCAAGGGTATTTCTAGGTGCGCACGATCCAGTTCAATAAGGAACCTTGGCGCTGCGTTGTTGTACGGTTTCACTGGTAGGCGTACGCTCGCCCTTGCCGTCTTGCGTCTTCTCGACGTAAACTCTGTATCGAAAGACTTAGATTGCTTACTGCGTACACGTTCCTTAAACCGTGCCTCTTGGGTTTGACCGCTCCACTGATCTGCAGGCTAACAATCCGCATAGGCCCTCTGGTGGAATTACCGCCAAACCACGACACGTTTAGTTGTCGACTCCCACCCTTTAGGTGTAGGCTTCGGACAAGCTCGTCGTATATGAGTGCCACAGACGATCCCTCGTCGAGCAGTGCGTACATGTCCCCGTACAGCGTCACGGGCAGAACTCGGAACAGCAGGTGGACTCCATCCGAGTCGAAGTCCTCGCTTGACCCTTCTGAGCCTTTACTAGCCTTTGGTTATTTTCCAATGCTGTACACTGATACGCCGCAGTCGTCTCCAAGAACGCACACTGAAATAATATTTCAATGAATTGTTAATGAAACATCGATGAAACATCTATGAATTGATGATGAATTGTTGATGAATTTGCTGATGAATCTATATATATAAAAATGCTCTGTTTGTGTCTACTTCCTTCATATACTTGAAAAGTTCTGAACCGTTTAAGCCCAAATTTTTACACAACATACGTTGAGGTTCCTGTCTGTCTGTCTGTCCGAGAGACTGAGCGGCTGAGAGTAATGCAGATGCATTAAGAGAAAACGATTGAGAGTTAGGCAGTCGCGTTCTGCAGCAATCGATTTGATTCACTCTCAAAATAATGGCAAGGGTAGCTGAAGCTTGGGTGCTCCAGGAGGAACGGGGAAAACATTCCTCATTACATTGATTCTGGCTACGGTTCGAGCTAACAAGGACATAGCTTTAGCTCTTGCTTCATCTGGAATCGCTGCGACATTGTTACCTGGTGGGTGGACTGCTCATTCAGCGCTGAAGTTGCCGTTGAACATGCAAATCATCGAACCTCCTACGTGCAACATTTCCAGAGCATCTGGCATGGGAAAAGTATTGCAAAGATGTAAACTCATTGTTTGGGATGAATGCACAGTGGCACACAAAAAATCGCTGGAGGCTCTCGATCGATCATTGCGGGATTTGCATAGAGCTGTCCAACCATTTGAAAATGCGTTAATATTGCTCGCAGGGGATTTCAGGCAAACGTTGCCTGTGATTTCCCGATCGACACCAGCTGACGAGATAAATGCTTGCCTAAAATATTCTATATTGTGGCAACATGTACGTACATTACAGTTGAAGACGAATATGCGTGTCCAGTTACAGAACGATGACTCAGCCGACGTATTATCACGACTGGACACAGGGAACGGAAAGCTGCCAGTCAATGAGACGTCGAGAAAAATAGTATTTCCCGGGAATTTCTGTAATTTAGTTACATCGAAGGAAGGACTTATCCAAAAAGTGATCCCCGATATCCGTATAAATTATCGGAATCAGCAGTAGGTGCACTGGGAAACGCGAAAAAAAACGGATATATTCGCAAACGCAGATAAGCTATCAACATCAAAAGTAGACTATAACCGAGCTGGAACCTCAACGCATGTTGTGTAAAAATTTGGGCTTAAACGGTTCAGAACTTTTCAAGTCTATGAAGGAAGTAGACACAAACAGAGCATTTTTATATATATAGATTCATCAGCAAATTCATCAACAATTCATCATCAATTCATAGATGTTTCATCGATGTTTCATTAACAATTCATTGATGTTTCATCAACAAATTTTTCAACGGCGGGCATTGTTACTGCCGACGACTGCCGTCTAGACTACCGCCGTAACTGTATCGTGGGCAGAGCGTCGTAGTAGAAGACGCAGTTGGCAGAGGGTCGATTTGGTAGAAGTCGCAGTCGGCAGAGCGTCGCCTCAGTAGAAGTCGCAGTCGGCGCGTTGAAGACATGTTGATGACAGAGGCCTATTGATGACACGCGGTACTTCAGGGTGAACCTTTTTTGCTTTAAAAAAATAAATAAATATACACACACAC
The DNA here is from genome assembly GCF_035046125.1 of Drosophila serrata. Taxonomy (NCBI): domain Eukaryota; kingdom Metazoa; phylum Arthropoda; class Insecta; order Diptera; family Drosophilidae; genus Drosophila; species Drosophila serrata. The sequence continues at coordinate 6,754 of NW_028257130.1, read as the reverse complement.
ACACCCATGCACCATATGCACAGGCAGTCCTGATCTCGAGCAGGAAATCGGTGGAAACGGCCGAGATCCGGGTCGGTGGAACCGCGATCAGATCGCAGAGGGCGATCAAATACCTCGGCGTCCTAATCGACACACGGCTGCCATTCAGGGAGCACCTGGAGTATGCCCAGAAGAAGGCCAGCGGGACGGCAGGAATTCTCGCCCGCATACTGCTCAACACCAGAGGGCCCAAGCAGATCACCAGGAAGCTGCTGACGAGCGTCGTAACATCCCAAATATTGTATGCGGCGCCGGTGTGGGCAAAAGCAGCCGCGACGAAATCGTATATGCGGGGCGTTGAGGCCACCTACATACTGTGCGCTGTTAGGGTGGCGAGCGCTTTCAGGACGGCTTCGGACGACGCCGTTGTGGTGATAGCCGACATGGTCCCCCTGAGGGAGCTGGTCCGTGAGAAGGCTGAGGTTCGGTGTGCGCTGAGAAGTCACGAAGGACCAGGAGGCGACGCTAAGGCCGAGGCGAAGAGCGTGGCTAGAGGAAGGAGCTACGAGAGCTGGCAGGCGAAGTGGGACGCCTCGTCCAAAGGGCTCTGGACGCACAGGCTGATCCCCAACCTAGTGGCATGGATGGAGCGGAAGCATGGTCAGGTGGATTTCTACCTGACCCAGGTTTTGAGCGGGCATGGTTGCTTCCGTAGCTACCTCAAGAGGTTCGGTCATGACGACGAGGATGGCTGCCCGGAGTGCGGTTCTGGAGTTGCGGAGGATGTGTACCACATAGTTTTCGAATGCCGCAGATTCGACGAGGAGAGGGCCGCCCTGGAGGAGGTAGCAGGAGCGGAGATCAGGGTGGACACGCTGGTGCCGATGATGTTGGAGACTCCCAGGTTGTGGGAAGCGACAGCAGCATTCTCTGCCAAGGTGCTGAAGGCTGTCAGGGTGCTGGAGAGGGGTAGAAGGGAGCGGACGGGCTAAGAGGCCTACTATTGTGCGAAGCATTGCTTTGCGGCCGTACCGCACAATATGGGTCCTTGCCTCGTTCCTAGTTTTAAGTATTTATGTTACTTTAGGTGTTGTTCTATAAATAAAGACGAATAAAAAAAAAAAAACACCATATGCACAAAAAAAACCTTTTAATATAGATGTATATGTGTACATATAACAAAATATAAAATATTTCATCCACGTTATTTATATTAAATATATGTCAAACTTACACATGATTTAAAAAAAATATAAAGATATATATACACACAAACACACATATGCACAAATATAATTTTTTAATAAAATTTACGTATATACATCCATATACACAAAGTAAAAAAAATGTATATAGTATTTCATCCACTCGATTTAAAAATAAAAAAAATACACTATATTTTATACGCACAAAAGTTAAATCCTATTTTATTTATATGAAAGAAATACCAATTTACATACATATATGCATATATGGGGCAAGCTTCGCGCTATTCTGCACTGAGCATCGATCTCCACAATTATTATATACATACATATGTACATAAGTACATATATTGTGCAAGCTTCGCGTTATTCTGCGCTGAGCATCGATCTCCAAAGCTATGACATACATATACAAAGGTAGTCAAAAGTATTTACACTTCGACCATTTTCATAGCCAAATTTATTTTAGTTGTTATTCTTGTTGTTGCTGATCGTTAGCCTTGAAATTTTCTTTATTGCGAAGCGAGCCAAAAAGGAATTCGAAAGTTAACGGTTCATAGAAAACTGATGTAAGTAAAGGAATATATGCACGTATAGTGTAATATTTACACATAATTTGTTTTCGTCTGAATTTTAATGCTATTAAAATAAAATAATTTTTTTTTTGTGACAATCTCATAAGTTACTTTATTAATAGTTCAAAAAATTTGCTTTGGTATAGATGAAGGCTTTAACTTGGTTGGACTTGAGTTTATTAAGCTATATCCAAAATAAATTTACATATTTTCTTTTGCTTTTAATATTGTTTGTTTTCTGCTTGTTTCTGAATAGATCAATTTAACATATGCAATAAAAAAATTTCATGGAAATCGGTCAACAAAAACAAGAATAATAACAAAAATAAGTTTGGCGGTGAAAATTATTGTGAATTTGTGTAAATACTTTTGACTACCCCTGTATACACACGCCCGCATAAGGGCAGATCAAGCAATTATTTTGTTTTTTTTTTTTCGTCTCCTCTTTGTGCCTAGAGCGTGCACAAGCACCTGCACTCATACATTCCACAGTAACCGAGCAGCCGAAAAGAGCTTTTTAATAGCTGATTTTCCTGCTAGTTTGTTTTTGGCGTTTTTTTGCTTTTCACGGTGTTTTGCGCTTTTTTTTTGTTTTTGGTTTTCATGCTCATATCCCTTCTGCGATCATTCGTCGTTTTTCGGAAGCTAAAATCGAGGCTGGGCTGTCGACTGAAAGCAATTGTCAAGTAATCCGCTCTATAGGCCTATAGATAATTCCATTAGCTTGGCGAGAAAAGTTTGAAATTTTTTTTGTGGTCTCTGTTCTTATTTAGGTTTTTTTTTGTTTTAAAAAAGAACAAGCTATTTTTTTTGCTTGGACGTTGATGCACTAAGGTCAGTACATTCAAGTGGCCCGTATGACACCAGGCACGTGCCTGTTTGGGTTAGGTGTTAGTAGGCGCGATGGAAAATATAGGACAGAATACGAGGAAAATTGAACTACCGGCGTGCTGCCAGATTGTTAGCTTGCATGCTTACTAAGTGTGTTAAAGATTTTAATTTGGGAAGGGTATCTACGTTAGAGATTAGTGTGTACAAATCATTATAATTTGCACATAACACTCTAAAAGGTTCATGCAGTTCAAAGGAGGTCCTACAGTGGCGCAACACTAATGGGATATAGGATCTAGTGGTTCTACATGGTACATGGAAATTAAGCTGACTCAACAAGTCAGCACTTTCCACATCACCATGGATAAGGTTAAAAATAAAGGTTATCCCTAGCATCGTTCTACGATTGGCTAAGGACGGCAAGTTTATTAATAGGAGTCTACTAGAGTAGGAAGGTAATCTTTGGTTTGCATCCCAATTTAAACCGCGTAGAGCGAAAAGTAAAAAGTTCTTTTGAACCGACTCAATGCGTTTACTATGGACGCCGTACTGAGGGCTCCAAACGCAGCATCCATATTCTAGGATAGGACGAACTAAGGAAGTATATAAGGATTTAGTAACATAGGGGTCATTGAATTCCTTCGACCACCGTTTAATAAATCCAAGCACACCCCTGGCTCTATTTACCATAGACGAAATATGATCAATAAAGTCAAGTTTTGGGTCCAAGCGGACGCCCAAATCGTCAACTGTATTAATTCTTTCCAAAGAGCTGCCGTTCAGCGTGTAAGTAGCAAGCTTAGGAGCGACACGAGAGAATGTCATTAGCTTACATTTCGAGCCATTTAAGTTTAATAAGTTTACACGGCACCAAGTTTGAAAATTATTAAGATCTGTTTGGAAATCCGACTGGCAGGCAACGTCATTGTATTGTACGCAAAGCTTGACGTCATCCGCGTACATAAGTACTCTGGAGTTAGTCAAGACTTTGGGCAGGTCATTTATGAACAATGTAAACAATAAGGGTCCCAAATGGCTTCCTTGCGGGACACCAGATGTAACCCTTAGAACATTGGATAAATTATTCTTAAAGAGGACCTTTTGCGTCCTGCCATTCAAATAACTAGAGATCCAATTAAGAAGATCACTTGGAAAACCCATTAAATCGAGTTTTCTAACGAGGAGAGAATGGTTAACAGAGTCAAATGCTTTACTGAAATCAGTATAGATTACATCTGTCTGAAAAATATTATGGAAGCCCTTTATAATATAGGAAGAGAGCTCCAAAAGATTTGTTGTTGTTGATCTTCGCTTCATAAAACCATGTTGACATGGAGAAATAACCGATCTACAAAGGTGCTGTAAGTGAGGGGTGATAATGTTTTCAAATAATAGGGATGGCCGACAACTTAGAGATTCCTCTATAATTGCTGGCATCCAATTTGCTACCTTTTTTGTGGAGAGGAATAATAAACGATTCCTTCCAAATAATGGGAAAGTGGGAGGTTTCTAAGGACAAGGTAAACAATTTCAGAAGGGGATAGCACAGGGCGTCGGCACAATACCTGAGCACACAGCCAGGAATTCCGTCGGGACCTGGCGAATAAACTGGCTTGACACGATGAAGATCTAAAAGGAGAGAGCTTTCGTTTAGGCTAGGACAGAAAATTAAGTTCGATTTGGGTATGTCGTAGGAATAAGTCTGGTATATATACGAAGAGCTAGAATAGGTTGTTTGAAAAAACTGCGAAAATAGATCGGCTATTGCCTGATCATTATTTGCGGTAGTATTTTCAAATGAAAGCGAGGAAGGATTTGTTTTAGGTTTACGTTTAGTGTTAACGAAATTATAAAACTGTTTTGGGTCCTGTGAGAACTGGGCCCTACAACGAGTTAAATAGTTTTTATAACACTGCGCGTTCAGCACGGTAAAGTTTGACCGAGCTGATAAATAAAATGAAAGGGCAGATTGAGAACCGGTGATTTTAAATTTAGCGTACAGTCTAGATTTTTTATTTTTAAGTCGGCTCAACTCTTTAGTAAACCACGGCGGTTTATTCGAGCTTGGTGGATAATATAACGGAACACATTCAGTAAAAAATGAATTCATGGCACTGTAAAAAATATCAACGGTAACTGCCATGTCAGTGCACATGTATAGATCAGACCAATTGAACTCGTTTATAAAATTATTCAACCGTTCAAAGTCCGTTTTGCGAAAACATAGGACTTTATTGGCTGGAGGATCAGAAATATTCTGTACGTCACACCCAATATCAAGAGTCACATCGAAAGTTGGATGATAAGGATCTTCGGGCTGCGTCAGAGGCGCCACCCTTGCTAAACTGACTCTCGCAGGATCAGAGACGAAGCAAAGATCGAGCAAGCGCTGTAAGGAATTTCGAACATGGTTGACTTGAGACAGCGAAATGTCAAACAAGCCAGCGATAAAGTCATGTTGTGTAGGTGTATGGAGAGTATTGGTGGAATTATTTGAGCACCAAATAGCACCAGGGATATTAAAATCTCCTAGAACTACCAACTGGTCTCTATCCAAAAGTCTACTGGAAACCATCTGAATAGCGGAAAGGTGATTCCAATAAATAGGAAGTTCCGACAGTGGAGGTATGTAGGAACAGGTAATAAAAATGGAGCTACCTTTGATAGATAGCTTCACACAGAGGAATTCAACATCGTTACATTCCTCGAAGGTTAATAATTCTGACGTGAGTGAGGAGTCCACCGCTATTAGAACTCCACCCCCGCGTTTGATAGGGCGATCTAGCCGATATACTGTGAACACAGCTGGAAAAACTTCGGAGCTCTGAATCTCCGGCTTTAACCAGGTTTCTGTGAGCACAATAACCTGAGATGCAAACGAAAGGCTATCAGAATACAAGTTAGGGAGCTTACTACGTAAGCCTCTTGCATTCTGATAGGAAATACCTAAGGAGTAGGTTAGTTTTTTGGGTGGGGATTGGAAGACGTAGAAGGCGCAGTGGTATCATCAGGCCTAGGAAGAGTTATTCCTACAGGCCGTTTTTTCATTTTCTTCGCCTCGAACTCCTTAACAACGATGTACTCTATGTAACCTTACGCTATTGTAGCTGATTCCCACCGTTTTTAGCCGAGTTAATGATATTACTTTTATTTATTTATTAAAAAAAAATAAGAGATCAATTTTTTTCTCCTTTGACCAATATTTTTGGGTTTCTAGATAATTTATTTTTGTATAAAAAGGAAAGCTAAATTCTTTTGTTTGGTTTTTTCTTTTATTTAGCACATTTGGATCGAGGTTAGGAATATATTTGGTTATCTGTTTTAGCTAGCATTAGTAGCCACATTTCAGCTATTTTTTTTAGCTAATTTATTTGTTTTTATTTTTTACTATTGTACCAGTGAGGGCGGCAATTCTAAACCTTTTTCAAATTGAGATTCAGACTGGGTTGTTCATCCTAGTACAGGCCTTGTCGCAGTTCTTTTATTCTGTTTGGCGGTGCGTCAGGTAGTCGGCCTCGATTTCGTCAGGGCCTAATTGAGCATGCCCATAAAGGAAAACTCGAAACCGACATCTGCGCCAGGAAAAGAGCCCAAAGCCAACCCATCCACTCCGGTACCGGCTCGCGCCAGGTCAACATCCAAGTCCGCCAGTCCGAAAGGAAGAACCGCATTGTCCGCGTCTCAAGGAACGGATCTTCCATCGCCCAGTTCGAAGGCCACTCCCCGGATTGTGATTTCCCATCCATTGGCGAAAGCATCTAGCGAATCGTCGCTTGCAGTTAAGCGTGAGAATCCCTCCACTAGGAATTCCTAAGGGTGACACGTGTAGTCAGCAAAAAAATGGCATCCTCCGACCAGCCAACGGCAGCAACCGCAGCTTAGCACAAATTCATTGCGGTCAACGATCGCGTAAGCCTCTTTGAAACAAATATCAACACCCCTGGTCAAGCTTCTCCATCCACGCATACATTACAAGTACGCCTCCAACAAGTGCGAGCCCTATGGGAAAAAGTTGAGAAGGAATATGAGACCAGCTCCGACTTAATTGCCCTAGAAGGATCCCTCAGCACATTGCCTCTGATGCAATCAAAATATGATTATTGCTGTTTGGTATATGAGGCATGAGCGGCATAAATTTGTGAGACCCTAGAAAGGGTAACGCCT